>NW_028249574.1:0-19670 GCF_964263255.1 Lissotriton vulgaris | reverse complement strand
AGAGTATAACAAGTGCAGCCAGACAACCCTTCCCTGGAAAAAGGGACATTTTTTTTTTAACTTTAACGACAGTCACAAATTACATGTTTTCATTTTACACTGTCTCATTCTAGACCAAAATACTAGTGACTGCTTTATTCTAACATTCTTAATGTACTTTGTAGGTGGAACATCTGGTGGCGGGGCCAGTGTGAGGTGGTGGTGGCTCGACACCGAGGCGGAGGGCGAATCGGGCGATGCTTCAGGGGAGGAGGCGGCGGCGGCAGCTGTGAGAGTTGAGACGGTGGTGGTGGCGGCCAGAGGTAAGCTCTTATATATTCCTTACTTATTGAGAATTGAAGACTAGCTGGGAAGGCAAGAATATGAGATGCATGGCTGGTGAATGATGAAGCAATGATGGGTGGAAGGACAACAGCCTGGGTGGGTGACACAGAAACTTGTATGTGTCCATATACCTGGATCATGCTACTATCTGACTCTTAGATAGCATATGTGTATCTAGAGCAGGGTACTCCTAGTACCGGGCCGCGGTGCCGGTGGTGGCCCGGCAGCCTTCGTTGGCGGTGCGCTGACCTTGCAGACAATCACTGCTCCCCGGCCCCCACAGAGCCAGAGGCTTTTTTGTATTTCACCTGTTAGCGCCCTGCATCTCCACTCTGACAATCACTGCTCCCCCGGCCCCACAGAGCAGAGTGGAGATGCAAGGCCACAAAGAGGTGAAATAGAACTAAGCCTCTGCTCTGTGGGGGCAGGGCAAGCAGTGATTGTCAGGGTGGAGAAGCAGGGGCGCTAAAAACAAACAAAGCCTCAATAATATGTTAATGTCTTTTAAAGCTGTATAAGTACTTTGTGTTGTTGTCTGTGTGTGCGTGAGAAGCGGTCTCAACCCCGGGCTGAAGGCTGACACAGATAGACACACACACAGTGAGATGACAGAGGAGAGGGAGGGCAGGAGGGAGAGAGAGATGGAGGGAGGGCAGGAGGGACAGCAGGAGGGAGAGAGATGTATGTAAATGCTGGGTCTGGTGGCTCAGTGGATGAGGGATCTGCTGCAGGGACCTGTGTGCAACCTCATGGTCACAAGTTATCGTTTTGCTTTAGCCCCGCCCACCTCTGACTCCGCCCCCACCAGTGCGGCCCTCGGCCCCCAAACTACACTGTAAATGTAGCCCCTGAGAGAAGTTTGTGAGTACCCATGATCTAGAGAGAGTAGACGGTCAGGGAGAAGAAGTGCACTTTGAAGAGCATGTAACACATAACACTTGCACCCGCACGTCCGTTCCAGTGTAGGAAAGGCAAGGAAAGAACTTTTAATTTTGTCCAAATACTACCATAAATAGTAGCAGTAGTTTGTATTGCAAGCACTGCATAGATCCGGTTATTATGGTGGCCACTCCCTACCTCTCTTAATAAGTTTAGTAGTACTCAGTCATTCATGTGTGGATGTATCACTGCCTGTCACTCAATAAAAAGCAAAGCACCTAAAGTCATCCCATATATAAGCAAAAACATCCCATGTGAAGTGATAGATAATCAGATTATTTATCTTCTTCCATTTTCCATTTCAGTACTCATTTCCACTGTAGGGTGAAAGTTAAATTAATTAAGCAGTAGCCCTTGAGTTGTAACAGAGTATTCTCAGTGCCACCCCGTAATAGAAAAGTAAGAGATTCACCACCTGCAATGTACTTGGACGGGTACAGTAACGCAACGGCAACGCAAGTCTAGGTCACTCCTCATGGCGTGCGTCTCTTTTTCTCGGGTGCAAGTTTACGCGCTGGCATTATGCCGGCTTGCAGAAAATAACGTACCAATTTTCCAAAACAAGAGACAAGAAGAAGAATAAGACTGGTGTACTTTCATAGTCGACTCCAATGGAAGTCCACAGTGCTCATAGAATTTGTTCCTTAAACTCCACTAATGTTAGAGCAAGGATGAAGAAGTGTGAGGTTAGATAGATACTTGCCTCAATAGTTATGTAATGCGCTTGCAAGTTGCTAGTTGTACTGCAGCACACATTTCTGCTGAATGATTGAGTTAATCTTAAAGAGCATTGGTTACAGACTATGTCTTTCTTTCTTCATATAGGTTCTCCTTCAAACGAACAAGGAGGAAGAGCTGGCTAGAGCGGCCCGGCAACGGAGAATCGAGGCCACTGTTGCGGAATTCGGGGCTGGTGCCCTGGAGACGTGGAAAGTGTGCGGTCGACAACAACGACAACGTCGTCCTCCGTGGCCTCACCGCTGCCACCGTGACCCAGCACAGGGTCCCCGAGACTGAGCCGGGCTGCCAAAGGCACACGCCACCGCCGAGCAGCAAGGCCAACAGCTGCTTCTCACAGGCCTTGCACCTGCAAGGCAGTGAAGGCACGCCTGCGCCGCACCACCCTGATGGTGTCCCGCCTTCAGCAGGAGCTCGCCTGCTCCGCGAGGAGCATGATGCCTGCCCAAAAAGTGAACAGCATCCACCCCTAGTGTCCCTTGCCCCTTTTTTAGAGACTTTGGGGGTGGGAATTGGAGTTGGGTTTTTGGGACTTTTGAAGGACAATCGTTGGGGTTAGGGAGGGTCTTGCGGGAGATTATTTTGTTAGGGATATAAATATACTTTTTCAAACTTTATCTGAGCATACCTGTTTTTACTGCTTGCCTGGTGGGTGGGGGTTTAACGTTGACTGTTTTCCTGAAAGTTTAGTTCCATTTTCTTCCTTTAAGTGTAAATGCCCAAATGTTTTCAACACTAAGTGCCTCTCACAGACTAAGTGAAGTGAATCCAAGAGTCCTAGGACTTTAGTAGTACTACCTCAGGCTCTCGTCTCTCGTACTAATACTCCATTATACCCCAAACCACCAACGCTTATCTTACCTGTAATTTGTGTTTGAAAGTAGGGCTAGGCCCAGGGCTGGCTCACGGGAAACACCGAATAACGTTGGCAATCTTGGTCGGATAAAATTTCCTCATAGCGGTGGTAGTAGTGGTGTGCCACAGTGGCAGTTGCATGCCTATGAAAAAAAAGAAAATGAAATCTGGTTTGTCCTCCTGAGCAATTCAACTGGTACAACTGAGAATATAGCAGGTGACAGAAGTACAGTAGAGCAGTGCCACATTGTAGCCTAACAAATGGTAAGTATAACTACTAATTCGGTTGAAGTTCTTTTCACATTAGCAATGGTTCTTTGTCAAGCAGAGTAAGAATATATCATCTGCTCAACTGTGGAAAGAAAGAATGCGACAGTACAGGGCCTGTGTGGAATTATTGATAACTATATTCCAACATAAGGTCTCTGTAGCCAGATACCCGAGAGCCTTGCTGGTCACTATAAATCCATTCACAACAACACTCAATGGGGTTGGTCTGGAAGGTGTCACAGTTTACTCCCCGTGATCAGTCGATGCAAATATGGTTCCACCTCCAAATGTCACCAACACCCAGAAGTGTAAACACAGGGTGTTCGAGGCATTAGGCGAGGGAGAAAAATAACAAACTAAAATAAAAAATGTGGGATGGGTAAAGGTAGGGTCAGCAGGGAAAGGATACCTGTAAGAGAAGACAAGACAGGCATCAGTGAAGTGATGTCCTAACATACAAGGGTACTCTCATATAGTCTCACTAAATAGTCTGCAAGTCTCCCGCCTACTCATGGGAAATGTAGTTTCATAGTACGGTAGGCGCTTAGGGGCTGCGTAACCTGACAGAAGGTATAGTAGATAGAAAAGGAGAAATTGCTTTTTTTCTAGGTGTCCCCTCACTCACCAGGGTTGCCCCTTGGTGACATGCTTCATCATTGGGGCCATCCCAGTCCTCTACGGCCTGGGGCGTGCTGCGACTTGCGAATTACGTAGGAGCACTTACAAATGACTATGTGTGGTGCAGATAGTGGAGTGGACTAAGTGATGTGTTAAGGGATCAATGTAGAAGCCGAGAGAGAGCAAAGAAATGCAGTCACAGTCAGAGAAAAAGGCAAGGGATACTGTATCTATGTGTGGTTGTAGTGGTCCTGTTGGAAGTGGTAAGTAAGTTGCCCGCAGAAAAAAAATCCTCCTATTAGCGGCACTCCTCCATTGCAGCCGACGCTTCGTCCACCGATGTTGGTCACCAGAAGACACCCTGTCCACTGCCTGCCTGATGCTGAATTGTGGCTCGCTACTGTGAAGCCTGACTCCATCCTTTTTTCCCCATTGCAGAGACTGAAACCCGGCCTGTAATTATTCAACGAAAAACAGGAAGTGATATAATATTACAACACCACTGATAAATAAATATAAGGTATGTAGGCTGTGGAGTGCAAAAAGTCACAATTTGTTTTTCCTAGTAGACAGACAGTACAATGTTTTTGAAAGTGCGTACTCTGAGTCACCTTTTGAAGGATAAGTAAGTATGGGCAAATTAATGTAGCGGATCTTGCCCCTCAAGCTAGGTGTACTGTAAACTGTGTTTTAGAACAAAAATAGATCTTCCTAGCAGTGCTCCCACCCAAAAAACGAGGCCTAGCAGAAAACTGGAGACAAAACTTACTTTGAAAGTAAAAGTAGGCCGAAGTACCCTAATTACCCATTACCCCCCGTGGATTGTATTCAAACCACTTGCAAGCAACCAAGCAAAAGTAGCCATAGCCAGCATCGCTCCAAGACTCGAAATCCCCCCCACTCAAACACATGCAATAGAAATACTGCTAACCCTAACGAACCCTAAGTTAAGAATAGTGGCAAAGGCTTTCTTTAACTATGCCAAATCCCCCCTTTCCCACCATGGATTTTCTTCAAATGACTTGCAACCAAAATTACACATTCTCACGAGTGCTCTAAGACCCCAGAACTCAGTTTGAAAAATCTAGAACACCCCGATACACATGCAATCCTGGTGCTAGGGCTAACCCTAACGAACCCTAAGTTACAAAAAGTGCCAAAACTAAAGGCTTTTCCGCGCGGATTTTGTCCCAACCACTTCTACCCGGTATTAGACCTTCCCAGGAATGCCCCAAGACCCGGCAACCCACCCGCCAAGAAGCATAACACCCCCAAACAGGCCAAAAGAAAAATCTCATACTTGCAATATTTCTGGGCCTTCGGTCCAAACGCGCTGCGTAGCTAGGCCATAAGTCGGGGTTGGCACGACGGATTTCCTGAAAAGCAAATGCAATCAAGATTAGAGTGTCCCAGCAGTGCTCCCAGACCACGAAACTCACCCGCAAACAGACGGAACCCCCCCTAAGAGCACCTCAAAGGCAAGCAAGTCATCAAAAACACAAAAAAAATTCCGCCTGGGATTTGGTCCAAAACACTTTTATCCGGTATTAGAGCTTCCCAGCAATGGCCCCAGAGCCGTCAACCCAGGAGAAAACGAGTAGAAGACCCCCAAACAGCCAAAGAGCAAAAGTACAAAAATGGGGACTTAGTCACTTTTTCACAAATTTCCCAAATCACTCCGCGCGCGCTCTGCAGCTAGGCCCTAAGTCCCCTCAGCCACCATGGATTTGCTTCAAACCTCTTGCAAAGTAAAGTATATATAGCCAGCAGTGCTCCCAGACCACGAAACTCACCCGCAAACACCAGCAAGCCCCCCAAACAGGCCCCCGAAAACGCTACATAGAGCAAAATGTCTGAAATAGCCCAAAAAAAAATCGGCCTGGATTTTGTCCCAACCACTTCTACCCGGTATTAGACCTTCCCAGGAATGCCCCAAGACCCGGCAACCCACCCGCCAAGAAGCATAACACCCCCAAACAGGCCAAAAGCAAAATCTCATACTTGCAATATTTCTGGGCCTTCGGTCCAAACGCGCTGCGTAGCTAGGCCATAAGTCGGGGTTGGCACAACGGATTTCCTGAAAAGCAAATGCAATCAAGATTAGAGTGTCCCAGCAGTGCTCCCAGACCACGAAACTCACCCGCAAACACCAGCAAGCCCCCCAAACAGGCCCCCGAAAACGCTACATAGAGCAAAATGTCTGAAATAGCCCAAAAAAAAATCGGCCTGGATTTTGTCCCAACCACTTCTACCCGGTATTAGACCTTCCCAGGAATGCCCCAAGACCCGGCAACCCACCCGCCAAGAAGCATAACACCCCCAAACAGGCCAAAAGCAAAATCTCATACTTGCAATATTTCTGGGCCTTCGGTCCAAACGCGCTGCGTAGCTAGGCCATAAGTCGGGGTTGGCACGACGGATTTCCTGAAAAGCAAATGCAATCAAGATTAGAGTGTCCCAGCAGTGCTCCCAGACCACGAAACTCACCCGCAAACACCAGCAAGCCCCCCAAACAGGCCCCCGAAAACGCTACATAGAGCAAAATGTCTGAAATAGCCCAAAAAAAAATCGGCCTGGATTTTGTCCCAACCACTTCTACCCGGTATTAGACCTTCCCAGGAATGCCCCAAGACCCGGCAACCCACCCGCCAAGAAGCATAACACCCCCAAACAGGCCAAAAGCAAAATCTCATACTTGCAATATTTCTGGGCCTTCGGTCCAAACGCGCTGCGTAGCTAGGCCATAAGTCGGGGTTGGCACGACGGATTTCCTGAAAAGCAAATGCAATCAAGATTAGAGTGTCCCAGCAATGCTCTCAGACCATGAAACTCACCCACAAACAGACGGAACCCCCCCTAAGAGCACCTCAAAGGCAAGCAAGTCATCAAAAACACAAAAAAATTTCCGCCTCGGATTTGGCACAAACCACTTTTAGTGCTTCCCAGCAATGGCCCCAGACCCGTCAACTCACCTGCAAAGAGGTAGAACAACACCCCCACAAGTGCTGAGTCTTTCTTCATTGGGCGTAAACCAGCCCTCTGCTTTGATGGAAATAGGAGTCTGGAGGAGGAGGATAGAGGAGCATGTTCTTCTGAACTTGTGAACCTGAGGAATGCAGACTGCGGCACCTTCAAATAAATTAGCAAACAAGTGAAGACAGTTCTGCTGATGGGCTTGTCTTTGTGATAATCTGATTAAAGTTTGAATTATATTAACTGTGCACAACAAAGAAAGACAGACACACAGGAATAAAAGTGAATAAGGATGAAAAAGAAAGTTATTGATTCGTTGTCTCATTTTCAGGGCTCGAAGTCGGAATCACGGTCCAGGAATAAGAATAAGGCTTCGTCATCATACTCTGCGAATTCAGCCCGGGTGAGGTCAGTGCCACCTGACAGAGTAGAAATTCCCTCATCTATGGTGCTGGCCACCTCCTCTTCATCCGGCACGCTCTCTCGTACTCTTATATCTGGTGGTATGAGGTGCTGATTCATCTTGATCATTGTTAACCTCTCCACATTTTTGGGCGAGAGGCGGCTCCGTTTGGGAGTTACAATCCCACCAGCCGCACTGAAAACCCGTTCAGAAGACACACTTGCGAGTGGGCAAGACAAGTAGTTTAAAGCCAGGTTGGTGAGCTGTGGCCACAATTCTTTTTTCCCATGCCAATACGCCAATGGGTCAGAATTAACATAGACCTCTGTGGAGTCATTCAGATAGTCCTTCACCATCGACTCAAGGTCCTCCTCCAAGGTTCCTCCACTTTGCGTAGCTCTTGCTGTGCCTCTGGCCTTTTGAGAACCAAACCCACGCAGAGCTAGCCAATCCTCTTCAGCCTCCAATGTTTCTGCTGTCTTTCGTGCAGATGATGCGGTTGCCGGTGTCTTTAACGGCTGAGAGGTCACTTGTGCCACAGCCACAGGTGCAGAAGTGGATTGTTTTGACTGGGGATGGCCTGCTGATGTACTGCCATTTCCTTCAATTTCCAGCCGTTCTGTTTCAAACTTCTTGGCTGACAAGGCTAGCCAACGTTTGTACTTTGTAACATCTTCATCAGCAAAAGCAAAGAATGCTCTGCCTGCCAGCGCCTTTTTGTAGCGTGGATCCAGAATAGTAGCACAAATGTAATGCTGTTCTGAGTGGATCTTTTGAAGACGTTCATCACCTTGTAGGAGCTCTAATAATTGCTCAGCCAGAAGCAAAGAAGAGCCTTTCTTTTTGTCATCTTTTCGAAACACAGAACACACCTCCTTCAGTTGGTCCTCCAGCATGTACAACAATGGGATAGCTTTTCCCAAATTAGAGTCCTCCTTGCTGACTGCACGCGTGAAGACCTCAAAAGGACGAAGCATGCGTGTTAGGCTTTCAACTATGTTCCATTGCGGCCCACCCATCCTCAGCTCCTCTATACCCTCTTTCAAGAAATATTGATCGAGTTGCGTATACTGCTCATACAGACGCTCAAGCATGTAGAAGGTTGAGTTCCAACGTGTTACCACCTCCTGGATGAGTGCTTTCACTGGCATTTGACATTGATATAGCATGCTCCTCAGCTGCTTGCGGGCCTTAAAAGAATGCCTGAAATGCCTGCAAATTTTTCGGCAGTTCTCCAATACACTGCACGCTGCACTGTCTTTATTACCCAAGAATTTTTGGACAACCAGGTTTATACAGTGCGCCAAACACGGCACTCTGAAATAGTAACCGTCCCTCATGGCCTTAACTATATTGGAGCCATTGTCCGTGGAAACATAACCAACCTTGCGTTTTAGTGGGGACAGACAGTTAAGGACCTTTGTGTTAAAGACATCCAAAATGTTTTCTGCTGTGTGACGTTTCTCCAAACCAAACATGGCTAGTGTTGCATGTTTCCGAGCACCTTTAAAAACAGTGTTAGTGTCAACACCTGAGTTTAGCTTTGCTTTAGCCCCTGAAAAAGAGACCCAGTGTGCAGTGATGCACATGTAATCAGCGCCTGCGCCACTGGTCCACATGTCTGTTGTCAGATGTATAGTGTGAACAGCACTCTTCTGCAAAGCTGCCCCAATCGCCTTCAGAACATCTTCATGTAGTGCTGGAACCGCAACTCGGGCAAAATAGAACCGGCTAGGAACCTTCCATTTAGGGCAGAGCACTGCCACTAATTCTAGAAAACCAACCCCTTCGACAAAAGAAAAAGGGAGAAGGTCCAGAGCTAGCATTTTAGCCAGCTTAGTGTTATACAGACGGGTCATTGGGTGGTTGCGTTCATATTGCGCTTCTGTAAACAACATCTTTTTAATGTTGCCCTGGACCAATGATTTACGGGATGATGATCTCTTCGACCCAGTTACGCTCGCTGATGAACTTTTCCGCATTGATGTCTCACTCTCTCCCACACTCTTAGTGTGGCTCCCATGGGGTGTGCTGCTGACATGGGAACTGGGTGTAAGTGAAGTGTTTGGATCGTCTTCTTCTACCTCCTCGTCATCAGCAGATGACAAATCAACGTTTTCATTACGTGCAATTCCGGCTTTCTTGACCGCCTCTAGGTGCGGAAACCATTCGAGAGGGTGCCTTCTCTCAAGATGACCTCTCTGGCCTCCGGTACCATAGTTAGAACCAAGCTTACCACGACTATATCGAAGCTTACAAAGGCTACAAATGGCTACGTTTGCCTTTTTTGGGCAAACACTAAAGAAGTCCCAAACTGGAGACTTGAAATGTCTTCGGGGGCCGCCGCCGGAGGAGGCGTCGATACTGGTGGTGGTGGTCCTGCTGCTAATGACAGATGAAGTGGAGGATGTGGATTGCCGAACTTCAGTACGTTTTGCACTTTCACCACCACGAATTGAGGTCGAGGACGAGGTGGGTACCTTCTTGCGAGGAAGAAATATGGAAGCGGTAGGTTTTGGTGTACTACTTAACTCCAAATCTAATGATTCCATTTCCATTGCCTCCTCGCCGACATCATCATCACGCTCAGCAGCTTCTCGGGATAGGGTCAAAATGTCTCTTTGCTGCATGCCCGGTGGGGCTGCAGTGACCTTTGTGATGACTGCCTCGTCGTCATCGTGAGAGGCTTCATCACCAGCAGTATCTGTCACTTCTTGTTGAGCCTCATCACACTCCATAGGTTTGAGTTTTTGGACGACCTTCCTTTTACGCTTAGGTACCGGTGGCAGATCATGGTGTGCCTCTGCCTCACTGTCAGACCGCAGTTGTCCTGGTTCCCAAGACAGATCACTTGCACCAGAACGAGGTGGGCTTGAAGAAGATGTAGACACCCCCCTTGATCTTTTCCTTGCTAGGGATGTGGAAGACAATGAATGATCATCAGGAGGAGTGGCTTCCAATGATACCTCAGCTTCATTGTCGATTTCCAAATGTGCCCCTACTTCGGGAGGAACAACTATTGTGGGCACTTGTGAACGTCCATGCACCTTTGCTTGCGCATCTCCTTTTGCTGCCTCTCCTTCCACATGTACTTGGGCGTGTACTTGCACATGGTGTTGTTGTTGCGGCTGTGGTTGTTCAACACTTGTCAGATGAGTTACAACAACCTGTGTTGATTCAGGGACATTGCTGCTACTTTCTTGCGATGAGCCAACATCACTGGTCGATGGTGATTGGAGAAGTACACTGACTGCCTCTGAAGCACTCAAGGGCTTTGACTTAAGTTGGCGTGGTGGTGGAGGCACTGAACCCAATGGAGCAGGGGTGCTGCTCTCAGGTTGGTCCCCAGCAGATCCTGCTGCTGCAGGCGTACTTTTTTTTTTGCTCCCAAAAAAAGTGGTGGGTGGCACACCAGCCTCCTTGGTAACTTGCTTCTTCTGCTCCTTACTAGCAACTTTCTTGCTAGAGGAGCTACGGAGAAGTTTCTTTGGGGCCATCTTCTTCAGAGCAGGTCAGACAGCAGGCCGCAGTTGCACGAATTGTAGAGTTGTCTGAGGCCAGACGTGACGTCGCGTGACGTTATGCTGCACACACACACCGCTGCAGGACTTCTTCCTGGCACTGGTGGTTCTCTTGAGTCTTGTGCACCTAAAAAAAATGGAAGACAGAGGAACATCAGTTCAGTTATAGAGCACAAAAAAATCGAAAAACACTGCAAAATCAGCACAATCCCAATCCATCCATGCCCTCCATAATGTTTAAATTCAAGACAACCCACAGAAAGACTAGGCCCATGCAAGACTCACTACCCCTGGGCATAAATAAAGGTTGAAAAGTAGGCAAAATGGTTGGAGGCCTAACAACAAAGCCTGCATTCAAAATGGCCACTTGCCTGCCAGCACATGGCCAGTGCCTGTAGCTGCACTCAAAATGGCCACCAGCCACATGGCATGTCCCTCCCCATGAACACCCCCAAAAATCGAAAAACACTGCAAAATCAGCACAATCCCATTCCATCCATGATGTTTAAATTCAAGACAGCCCACAGAAAGACTAGGCCCCATGCACCACTCACTACCCCTGGTCAAGGCCCCAACAACAGGTCAAAAATCGAAAAACACAAAATTTTACAAAAAAAAAAAATCGAAAAACACAGAAAAATCAGCACAATCCCAATTCATCTATGGCCTCCATGATGTTTAAATTCAAGACAACCCACAGAAATACTAGGCCCATGCAAGACTCACTACCCCTGGCATAAATAAAGGTTGAAAAGTAGGGGAAATGGTTGGAGGCCTAACAACAAAGCCTGCATTCAAAATGGCCACTTGCCTGCCAGCACATGGCAAGTGCCTGTAGCTGCACTCAAAATGGCCACCAGCCACATGGCATGTCCCTCCCCATGAACACCCCCAAAAATCGAAAAACACTGCAAAATCAGCACAATCCCATTCCATCCATGATGTTTAAATTCAAGACAGCCCACAGAAAGACTAGGCCCCATGCACCACTCACTACCCCTGGTCAAGGCCCCAACAACAGGTCAAAAATCGAAAAACACAAAATTTTACAAAAAAAAAAAATCGAAAAACACAGAAAAATCAGCACAATCCCAATTCATCTATGGCCTCCATGATGTTTAAATTCAAGACAACCCACAGAAATACTAGGCCCATGCAAGACTCACTACCCCTGGCATAAATAAAGGTTGAAAAGTAGGGGAAATGGTTGGAGGCCTAACAACAAAGCCTGCATTCAAAATGGCCACTTGCCTGCCAGCACATGGCAAGTGCCTGTAGCTGCACTCAAAATGGCCACCAGCCACATGGCATGTCCCTCCCCATGAACACCCCCAAAAATCGAAAAACACTGCAAAATCAGCACAATCCCATTCCATCCATGATGTTTAAATTCAAGACAGCCCACAGAAAGACTAGGCCCCATGCACCACTCACTACCCCTGGTCAAGGCCCCAACAACAGGTCAAAAATCGAAAAACACAAAATTTTACAAAAAAAAAAAATCGAAAAACACAGAAAAATCAGCACAATCCCAATTCATCTATGGCCTCCATGATGTTTAAATTCAAGACAACCCACAGAAATACTAGGCCCATGCAAGACTCACTACCCCTGGCATAAATAAAGGTTGAAAAGTAGGGGAAATGGTTGGAGGCCTAACAACAAAGCCTGCATTCAAAATGGCCACTTGCCTGCCAGCACATGGCAAGTGCCTGTAGCTGCACTCAAAATGGCCACCAGCCACATGGCATGTCCCTCCCCATGAACACCCCCAAAAATCGAAAAACACTGCAAAATCAGCACAATCCCATTCCATCCATGATGTTTAAATTCAAGACAGCCCACAGAAAGACTAGGCCCCATGCACCACTCACTACCCCTGGTCAAGGCCCCAACAACAGGTCAAAAATCGAAAAACACAAAATTTTACAAAAAAAAAAAATCGAAAAACACAGAAAAATCAGCACAATCCCAATTCATCTATGGCCTCCATGATGTTTAAATTCAAGACAACCCACAGAAATACTAGGCCCATGCAAGACTCACTACCCCTGGCATAAATAAAGGTTGAAAAGTAGGGAAAATGGTTGGAGGCCTAACAACAAAGCCTGCATTCAAAATGGCCACTTGCCTGCCAGCACATGGCAAGTGCCTGTAGCTGCACTCAAAATGGCCACCAGCCACATGGCATGTCCCTCCCCATGAACACCCCCAAAAATCGAAAAACACTGCAAAATCAGCACAATCCCATTCCATCCATGATGTTTAAATTCAAGACAGCCCACAGAAAGACTAGGCCCCATGCACCACTCACTACCCCTGGTCAAGGCCCCAACAACAGGTCAAAAATCGAAAAACACAAAATTTTACAAAAAAAAAAAATCGAAAAACACAGAAAAATCAGCACAATCCCAATTCATCTATGGCCTCCATGATGTTTAAATTCAAGACAACCCACAGAAATACTAGGCCCATGCAAGACTCACTACCCCTGGCATAAATAAAGGTTGAAAAGTAGGGGAAATGGTTGGAGGCCTAACAACAAAGCCTGCATTCAAAATGGCCACTTGCCTGCCAGCACATGGCAAGTGCCTGTAGCTGCACTCAAAATGGCCACCAGCCACATGGCATGTCCCTCCCCATGAACACCCCCAAAAATCGAAAAACACTGCAAAATCAGCACAATCCCATTCCATCCATGATGTTTAAATTCAAGACAGCCCACAGAAAGACTAGGCCCCATGCACCACTCACTACCCCTGGTCAAGGCCCCAACAACAGGTCAAAAATCGAAAAACACAAAATTTTACAAAAAAAAAAAATCGAAAAACACAGAAAAATCAGCACAATCCCAATTCATCTATGGCCTCCATGATGTTTAAATTCAAGACAACCCACAGAAATACTAGGCCCATGCAAGACTCACTACCCCTGGCATAAATAAAGGTTGAAAAGTAGGGAAAATGGTTGGAGGCCTAACAACAAAGCCTGCATTCAAAATGGCCACTTGCCTGCCAGCACATGGCAAGTGCCTGTAGCTGCACTCAAAATGGCCACCAGCCACATGGCATGTCCCTCCCCATGAACACCCCCAAAAATCGAAAAACACTGCAAAATCAGCACAATCCCATTCCATCCATGATGTTTAAATTCAAGACAGCCCACAGAAAGACTAGGCCCCATGCACCACTCACTACCCCTGGTCAAGGCCCCAACAACAGGTCAAAAATCGAAAAACACAAAATTTTACAAAAAAAAAAAATCGAAAAACACAGAAAAATCAGCACAATCCCAATTCATCTATGGCCTCCATGATGTTTAAATTCAAGACAACCCACAGAAATACTAGGCCCATGCAAGACTCACTACCCCTGGCATAAATAAAGGTTGAAAAGTAGGGGAAATGGTTGGAGGCCTAACAACAAAGCCTGCATTCAAAATGGCCACTTGCCTGCCAGCACATGGCAAGTGCCTGTAGCTGCACTCAAAATGGCCACCAGCCACATGGCATGTCCCTCCCCATGAACACCCCCAAAAATCGAAAAACACTGCAAAATCAGCACAATCCCATTCCATCCATGATGTTTAAATTCAAGACAGCCCACAGAAAGACTAGGCCCCATGCACCACTCACTACCCCTGGTCAAGGCCCCAACAACAGGTCAAAAATCGAAAAACACAAAATTTTACAAAAAAAAAAAATCGAAAAACACACAAAAATCAGCACAATCCCAATTCATCTATGGCCTCCATGATGTTTAAATTCAAGACAACCCACAGAAAGAATCAGTCCACCCACCACTGAGTACCCCTGGGAAAAGGCCCCAAAACAGCCCAAAAATCGAAAATCCCAAAATTTTAGTTGCAGCAACTGTAATGCCCCAAACAAACTTACTTGTAAAATTTCTAATCCAACAGTGATCCAAAGAAAGTCAAAAAGGCCTCAAATCCAAAGATCCAGCAGCATCCACAAAAGGTAATCCTTCCAGGTCCACATCCGAATGAAAAGTGACCAGGAGATGGACAAAGCACTGGGAGGAGCCTGCTGAACAGGAACAGGAAGTTGAAGACTATGGGGCACTTCCTTCCTCCCACCCCCCTGCCCCCCTCCCCAAAATGGACTCCTCGCTAAAAAAGTGCAGGCAAATGTCAAACTAAGGAGTTATTCACATAAAAATCATCATTTCTAGAAGGTTTATGCTGCTTGCTGGTGGATTTCTTGTGCAGAATTGCAAATTTATATTTTCGCGCGCCGCATCTCAAATCTCGCAATTTGCGAAGTACCGCGAGACGTGATCTCGCCGTACTCGCGTTGACAAACTCTCGCTGGCAAGCCGCGATGACGTAATCGCGCTCGCCAATTCCCGCGGGATCACACAGCAAGATCCAAAATGGCGCAGCACTCGCAAACTATCGAAAAAAACAACTCGGCAAACGATGATAAACGCCGCGCGCCGCAAAAATTGTATCACCAACGCCGCGCGCCGCCAAAAAAATCCGCTGCGTGCGAATTTGCGGATTTTGCGGGAAATCCGCAAATCTCGCGGATTGCGGATTTCCCGAAAATCCGCAAAATCCGCGAGCGGAACGGATTTTCCGCCCACGCTTAATGTATATATATATTCACTGAAAAACCATAGTTTATAGACCATATATAGTTAGGAATTCGCATTTACAAAACCTTATTTTACTCACACAAAACCATTGAAATTCCATATATAGTTAGTTGCACTAACTATATAACGCGCACCCGCAATCCACTGCTGATGATGTCACATATTACATCATTCATGACATGGTCAGTGACATCACTGATGACATCACTGATGACATCTCAAATGACATCACTGATGACATCTCAAATGACATCACTGATGACATCTCATTTGACATTACTGATCACATCACTGATGATATCATTCATGTGATAATACGATGAACCTCTTCAGACTCTAATATAACCTTAGATACAATCAGTATAAACAGACACTCACAGACTGTCACTCATCCATGGAGTTACTCACACACCTAGTCAGTCATGCAAAGAATCAATCACACCTCCATTTCCTCAACTATACAGTTATACAAACTTTACTTATTCAAACATATACTAACACATATTTACTCTCTTATACAATCCCTGATACAAGTTCACAATGATCCATACAGCCACTCACACATTCACTGGCTCTTATGCACAGTTATTTATATATGTCAACTCTCACATGTACTGTGTTTTACATATGTACTTACTTTGACATGTAGCACTGAGATATCCATTCACTCACCAATACACTCATGCACACAGTCAACCGCCCATACAGCTGTTTCCACATGCACTTTTGAAACCATACATCTAGTGAATCAACTGCTCACACATCTATGCACAGAGTCATACACCTCCCAGCCACCCACACACACACTCAGTCTCCCATACAAATACTTGGGCGACCAATCAATAACCCATATAGTTACTCATATAGCTACTTATCAACACATGCAACAGTTTACAGAACAACAGACATAATGATGCACAAATTAAGACAGTTTAGTCACTAACCCATGCACTCAGTGAGACACATTTAATCACTCACTCATACAGTCAGTCATGCACCTACTAAATCCTTCATCCAGACACTTATACATCCACTCATTCTTCAACATGTAAGACATATTTTAACTTTACAGAAACATACAGTCACTGGATGTTGTCATCAGTGATGTCATCAGTGATGTCATTTGAGATGTCATCAGTGATGTCATCAGTGATGTCACTGACCATGTCATGAATGATGTAATATGTGACATCATCAGCAGTGGATTGCGGGTGCGCGTTATATAGTTAGTGCAACTAACTATATATGGAATTTCAATGGTTTTGTGTGAGTAAAATAAGGTTTTGTAAATGCGAATTCCTAACTATATATGGTCTATAAACTATGGTTTTTTCAGTGAATTTTCAAGGTTTTGTAAATGCTAATTCCTATCTATATATGGTCTATAACCTATGGTTTTTTCAGTGAATTTTCAAGGTTTTGTAAATGCTAATTCCTAACTATATATGGTCTATAGCCTATGGTTTTTTCAGTGAATATATATATATACATACATATATAAACATATATCATCTGTATATCTATAGAAATACAAACATAAATGCATGCATACATATACTTATATGCATACAAATGCATGTTATTTACATGAAAGTTGAAAAAACACTAATAAAAGCCAAGCTAAAAAGCCACCTCATTACAAACAGAATGGCTTTAACTTAAACGAGGGCGAGATCTACTGCATTTTCAATGCTTGTTTACTTTGGTTCCATCAAGAAGGCATTCAGATGTGTCACACATTTGCCATAAATTCTGAATGTTAGCACTCTAGTTGCACATTAGATCACTGTAGTAAAGCTACTGCTCATCAGGGACGTCTGCTGCTGGTATTCAAAGAGCATGTTTCAGTCTGCATGTCAGAATTTTTTTAATGAAATAGAAGAGGATTTGAGAAGTCACTCAAAATGATCCCTAATTTTTCTTTCTGAAGCACTAATCATACTTTCTATGGCAAAATTAACCCCCTCATGTTGTTCCTTTTTAAATTGAGTGTTTTCAGACTTACCACTTCATTCCAATCAAGATGGCTTCTGGTGTGCCATACTTTTGTCATAAGTAAGACTGTTAGCGCTCTAGTTGTTCTTTAGAACACTCTGGGACATTCTGTCATTGGGCTATACTTGGGGTACACCTGGGTGATATTTGGGCTACATTTAGGCTCTTTTGTCTCTGGTGGCCATCTTGGGAGACTGTATGTCAGAATTTTTTAATGAAATTGAAGAGGGTTTGAGAAGTCACTCAAAATGTGCCCTAATTTTTCTTTCTGCAGCACTAATCATAATTCATATGGCAAAATATACCCCCTCATTTTGTTCCTTTTTAAATTAAATGTTTTAAGAGTTACCACTTTATTCCAATCAAGATGGCTTCAGGTGTGCCATACCTTTGTAATAAGTAGGACTGTTAGCGCTCTAGTTGTTCTTTAGAACACTCTGGGACATTCTGTCATTGGGCTATACTTGGGCTACATCTGGGTGATATTTGGGCTACATTTGGGCTCTTTTGCCTCTGGTGGCCATTTTGGGAGACTGCATGTTAGAATTTTTTAATGAAATAGAAGAGGATTTGAAAAGTCATTCAAAATGTGCCCTAATTTTTCTTTCTGCAGCACTAATAATACCTTCTATTGCATAATATACCCCCTCATTTTGTTCCTTTTTAAATTAAATGTTTTAAGAGTTACCACTTTATTCCAATCAAGATGGCTTCAGGTGTGCCATACCTTTGTAATAAGTAGGACTGTTAGCGCTCTAGTTGTTCTTTAGAACACTCTGGGACATTCTGTCATTGGGCTATACTTGGGCTACATCTGGGTGATATTTGGGCTACATTTGGGCTCTTTTGTCTCTGGTGGCCATTTTGGGAGACTGCATGTCAGAATTTTTTTAATGAAATAGAAGAGGATTTGAAAAGTCACTCAAAATGTGCCCTAATTTTTCTTTCTGCAGCACTAATAATACCTTCTATTGCATAATATACCCCCTCATTTTGTTCCTTTTTAAATTAAATGTTTTAAGAGTTACCACTTTATTCCTATCACGATGGCTCCAGGGGTGCTATACCTTTGTAATAAGTAGGACTGTTAGCGCTCTAGTTGTTCTTTAGAACACTCTGGGACATTCTGTCATTGGGCTATCCTTGGGCTACATCTGGGTGATATTTGGGCTACATTTGGGCTCTTTTGTCTCTGGTGGCCATTTTGGGAGACTGCATGTCAGAATGTTTTAATGAAATAGAAAAGGATTTGAGAAGTCACTCAAAATGTGCCCTAATTTTTCATTCTGCAGCACTAATCATACTTTCTATGGCAAAATATACCCCCTCATGTTCTTTCTTTTTAAATTAAATGTTTTAAGAGTTACCACTTTATTCCAATCAAGATGGCTTCAGGTGTGCCATACCTTTGTAACAAGTAGGACTGTTAGCGCTCTAGTTGTTCTTTAGAACACTCTAGGAGGCTGCAGTAGAACACAAAGGAATCAACTGACAGTCTCTGTCCTTGTTGGATGTACATGTTTTACTGAGAATGTCAGACTTCATTTTCACATGACTGAGAAAGATAATGTGAATTTACAGAAAATATGCTTTCAGTTTAGCTTATAGATCCCCTTCCAAACCACTGTGGGAAAATCATGAGATATTAGTTTTCTTTCAAACAATATTCATGATATCACAGCAGAAGGTTTTTTCACATGGTAAAATCACCTTAGAACCCACCACAATTCCTAAAATGAGTATGGTACCATCAACAAATGATTTATAATGTAACTAAAGTCCTAAAACCCTCTATTAACTACAATGCTTTTTAATGAGGTGCTATCATGTATATTGGTCCCAAGATGGCTGCCAACACTTCTTGGATGAAGTGCTGACAGCCAATCAGATCAGATGTGTGGTTAGGCTCCGCCCAGATATATATCTTTTTTTGAACCTAAATTACTCAAAATCCACTGGAGCACATATATTGAGACCTAGCAAAGGCACATCGGGCTAACAGTCCCTACAATTTTGCCAAGTTTCGTGCAAATCCATTCAGCCGTTCGAGCTAAAAGTGAGGCCAACCGCCCTATGGAAATTAACATGGGAAAAACGCGTTTTGGAACCCCCCTTTTTTCTCAGCCCCCCCTTGATGAAACCCCCACAAATTGTCAGGGGCTGCTCAGAAACAAAATGTTCCATTTTCCTGAAAATTTCAGCCAATTCCGTCCACAAACGCCAAAGTTATTAGACATAGAATTTTCAAAAATCCCATAGAGAAAAAATCCTAACTATATATACCTACTGGCGACCGCCAGTAGGTAATATATATATATATATATATATATATATATATATATATATATATATATATATATATATATATATATATATATATATATATATATATATATATATATATACCCAATTATTTTA